>NW_006767446.1:0-3008 GCF_000264995.1 Punctularia strigosozonata HHB-11173 SS5 | reverse complement strand
AAAAACCTGAACGCCCCCTCCACGAAATCGTCGACGGATTCGAGTGGTGATTCCTTGTTTTTGCCGAGGTTGACGGAAAGTAGGGAGCCAGGTCGTAATGATGCGGGCGCGGCTTCGCTGACAGGCTCTTCGTCGACAGAACGAGCCCTCAGTCGCGTGACTACTGCTGCATGTCCTTGAGAAGGGAAGCCGTATCTATTGATGAGTGAATCGTCTTCTGGGAGGTGAAACACGCGTGGACGAGGATTTCCAGGCTATAGAATCAGAAAGAGTGAGTAAGGTTCGTGCACCATACTTCGGGGCATTGTATGCACCTGCGGCTTCGGCGTCACGCTTCCAATTTCCACCCAGCTGAATCCAAGGTCAAAGAGACCTGAACGAATGATTTAGGCTCGTGAAGGACGAGACAGATTTCGCTCGTGCTTACCGTCGATCGCTTCACCGTCCTTGTCGAACCCAGCGGCCAAGCCAACCGGGTTGGAACAACGCGTGCCCCATATCTGTGATTTGCCTTCATGCTCGTCTATGAGGATTCATCCAGGACGAAATAGCGACGAACCTCCGCTTCCAGCACGACGTCGTCCGGAACGGGATCCTTAGGAGCCAATCCGCTCTTCAGCACCTTCACCGCCAGCTTGTGTCCACTCTCCGCATCCAACCCATACCGCAAAAGCGGCGTCAAGATGTATCTATGCAGCGCCGATCGACAGTCAAAGTAGTATATGGCGAATAGACCGGAGGACAGGACGAAGGCCGTCGCGTAAATGCCCGTACGCAAACCGAACGGTACGGGGCTACTCGAGGTCGATGCTTTTCGCTGAGCAGTAACGCCATGCCGAGCAACCAGTGGCCGGCGAAGACCAGGGCGCAACGCACGGAGTGGCAGCATAAGCGGTCTGAAGCTCAACGGAGCTCAAGCCCAGTGGAAAGTCCGGAGAATCGGAGGAAACGAGCAGGAACTGCAGCGAACCTGTCAGCTGATTCGGCGTGATTCGCTACGTTGCAAACCATTCACTTTCGAGAGAATGAGAGCGGATACAGCTGAATTGCATGGAACGGGATGCGAATTACAGGGAATCATACAATATCATGTACACTACACTAATAATATACACATACTATATGATATCGTCTCTTCGGCCGGATGGTCGAATCGGCCAGTCACACACACGTCACACCTCCGCGCTCAAAGATTTCGTACTCCGCTCGAGGTGGCCGATTCGTCGTCGCGCCGTCAAGCTGAAATTTGCGGTCGATTACGAAGATGCACGCGTAATGAATAGTATGTGCAGGTAACAATAATGAAAGAAATTCACAATATGATATGAGCCTGTACCGTAGTGATTAAGATTCAAACCTCGCAACAAGTACGTTTGGATTTGACGACCCCGGGCAATCAGAGAAGGCTCTGTTTGATGTTGTCTCTAGAGGTGTTGGATGTGGTGTGGAATTGGGGCGGGCTCCATGGGCGGAGCATCTGGAGAGCTTGAATAGGCCTGCGAAGCGAGGGTTCGAAGCAAGATCTTGGTGTGTCTCGAGATGTGAATCCTTGGGATGATTGCCCGGACAGGGCCCTTGTCGTTGACGTGCAGTGCCTGCGCCAGCCCGAGGACGTCCTCTCTGGTTCTGTAGGCATTCAGTGGCTGGTTGAAAACCCTTGACGATGCAGCCTGTACAATACGAGCCTCACGCTCGGCGGCTTCAACAGCTTTTGCATGCTCCTTCTCGCGTGCCTCCCTCTCCTTCTCGGCAGCAACACGTTCTTCCTCCTCAAAATGAGCCTTAAGCTCTTGGGCGACAACAATCCGGCCCTTGATTTTGGTAGAGCCACGTACCCGCTTCTTGTTCGCATTCGCGAGCCGAACCTTTTCCTCCTCGAGTGCAAGGCGAGAAACCTAGTCCCTTCCTTGTCAGCATCTTTTCCACAGGAAGCAGATGTACGTACGCCAACTGCGATAGCAGCCGCTCTAGCCCTGTCCCAGCCAGGAGGTCAGGCTGACCTCCGGGCGTCTCAGTTTCGGATGTTTGGGGTGTCAGTGCATAGCCCCAGGAGTACTGAATCCAGAAGTATTCTCGCACCTCGCTTTATATTGGTAGTCGTTCCGTAATTCATCATATCCTCCTAAAACGGTGAGAAGGACCTGGAGGATTATCCAGCAATCACATTCCCACGGTTGGTATCTCAAAAACTCATGTTCGCCAATCCCCTCCCACTGGCCATTTTTTCAAGATTTTAGAAGCTTCATATATTGCAGTATTCATCGAACAATCGTTTTTTTAAATCGAAAGAAATGATGCTCATAATTCACCGTCCGTTTTTCTCGACAGTTCTCAACTGAATTGCTACTCACCGTCTGACAACGCCTCTTCGTAATTGTGATGGGTACCTCCCTGAATATTTTCGCGATTTAAGGAGCTGTGGGCATTACTCCACCAATATTTTGGTGGGGATGTTGCCGGGAGGATTGCTCGCCGCCACGGTGATCGTGGGACTTCGGCGAGCTCGGCAGGGGGTCAGAACGCGCGTCGTGACACTGCCACGGTGAACGTGGGACACGGCCTATCCATGCCCCAGGGTGGAAAACAGGCTGTTTTCCGCCCGTCTCAGATTTGGTTGATTACAGCCTACATGCATAGATTAGCAAGATATCAGTGGTCAGGAACCATCCCCACAGATTTTGAATCACAGCGCAGCCGCCAATAAAATGTTTATGATAGACACCGTGCAAGGCAGTTTGTGAGCCCAATACAATATCTCTGGGGTCAGTAACTATCTCCAAAAATCGCCCCAGGTTACCTCCATACGGCACGCATTTTTGCCCGATTTATGAACCGCTTTACCGTGGGAAATGCGAATGCGCCGAGTTTTTTAAATCGAAAAAAATAATAAGGCAAGTGCGCCGAGTGATTATAAAATCAAACGGCTGCACCGGAGGTTGCGCCGAGATAACAAGCACTGTGGAGCCGATTAAGATCGACGACAAGAAAAAAAGATAGGTATTTTACAT
>NW_006767445.1:992539-1004314 GCF_000264995.1 Punctularia strigosozonata HHB-11173 SS5 | reverse complement strand
AATTTGCGATGATGCTACTGGATTGCGCCACAGCTGCCATATTGCTCCAGATTGTAATTTACTCGCCGCCCTTCTGTCATACATCGCCCGTGTCATACATGTTGCGACCCACGCACTCTCGCCCCTGTTATACATACCTCGGCAACAATTTCTGTACTCCGCCCCTCCCGCCTCACCTGCCTCGACCAGTCATACAATTTGCGATAACGCTACTGGATTGCGCCACAGCTGCCATATTGCTCCAGATTATGATCTACTCGCCGCCCTTTCGTCATACATCTCGTGATTCGCCCATCAGAGCTTGTGTCATACAAACCTCGCTAACAAATCTCGACTTCGCCCACCCGGATAGCCCGCCCTGCCTGTCATACACATTGCGACACTTCCAAAACACGCTTCGATGATAATTCTTCAAATTGTCATACAAACACTCGGGCATAATGACAGTGCTTGCTACCCTCTCGGATTGCTACCTTCTCTGTCATACATCTCGCGACTCGGGCAGCAGAGCCTGTATCATACATACCTCGCTAACAAGCCTCGACTTTGCCCACCAGGATAGCCCGCCCTGCCTGTCATACACATTGCGACACTGCCGATACACGCTTTGATGATAATTCTTCAAACTGTCATACAAACCCTCGGGAATAATGACAGTGCTTGCTACCCTCTCTGCTTGCTACTCTCTCTGTCATACATCTCGCGACTCGGGCAGCAGAGCCTGTATCATACATACCTCGCTAACAAGCCTCGATTCTGCCCACACAAATGGCCCGTCTTCGCGTCCTGTCATACACATTTCGACACTGCCAATACACGCCTCGATCATAATCCTCCACCCTGTCATACAAACGCTCATTCCCCTCTGTAATACATCCCGTCACTCGTGCAGCAGAGCCTGTCATACATACTTCCCTAATAAGCCTCCACTCTGCCCACCCGAATGGCCCACCTTCGTGTCCTGTCGCGTCCTGTCATACAGATTTTGACTTTGACGGAACTCTGTGTACATGTGCAGTACGTTAATGCTATACTTCGTAGACACCTATGGTCAACGGGTTAAGGCACGCCATCTTACCCTGCTACGTTTTTGCCTTAACACGGAGTTCAATCCCGACGCGTGCGCTGGACTCTATCATCCCTCGTGTGTAGAGTCATGTCACTTGCCCAGAGCACAATTCCAGGTGAATCATGAGTTCACCCTTTTGTTACGCAATGCACAACACTATGATACATGGACGGTGGCATAGGAAGCTACCAAAGGATGGGAGAACGACGATTTTTTGTACTGTGACAGTTCATGGGTATCTAAGGAAGAATGCGCAATAACTATCTAAGGAAGAATGCGCAATAACGGAACACGGAGACTGGTGGTGACGAGTGGGGCACGACAAGAAGTTCAAGATGATACGAAGAGGTGGTGCGGAATGGGTAGGGACGACAGAGTTTCACGCGGTCTTGGACTTGCGAGTACGCCTAGCATATGTGGAATGAGAAAAACGATGAACCATGCCGATGGTAACTCACTTTGCAGGGACGTCGTTTTCATCGTTGATAGCAGCCGTCTTCGCGGAACGTCTGTAACAGAAGGAGTTGAGCGACCAGAGCCCCGCATAAACACACGAAACCTACTTTTGAGTACGCCGCGGTTCGTTAATGTCCGCGGTCGCGGGCGTCTTGGTTGCCAATGTCAAGACCCAGGTGACATCCTCGACGGCCTCGAGTACTTTGACGTTGACCCCGCCCTCGTTGCGGGCCATGGCGCCAAGGAAAATCCAAACCAAAGTTAGTACGACGACGACGACCCCGTTTTTGCCGTTCTTAATTTCGGGGAAGGTGGTGCTCTGACCACGGGGAACTGCACGTGAAAGTGGTGCACTTGGGCGGCAGCGCCAGCTCGGCTGCAACGAGATCCACCACGCATTCCAGGAAAAAAAGTCCTTTTGAGGTTCATTGCAGGTGACCATGTATGTCGTGCGCTTGGTGTTGTTGATCCACTTCGTGGTCATCGACGGACGCATTAAGGACTTCGTAACGCTGTTCTGAACATGGATTGAGTGCCAGTGAAGTCTGTTATGGGGCAGTACTCGACTCACCCGGCTGAGGAATCGTGCCTTTGCCTCAAACAGGATGTAGGCTCGAAGCATGTTGACGAATGCGGGCTCGGTCACCGCCTCCGCAAAAAAAGCAACTGCAGCCGTGAAGTATTCGGGAAGGTCCTTGGACAAGCTGATGTTCTTGACGAGGTCACCAGTCGGCTGAGAGAAGTCGAGAGTAAATCCCTCGGCACCTGTAATTTTGAGCTTCTTTGGCCGCGAAGATGCCCGGGTCTGGATTTTTTTTGCTGAAGGCAGAGCGTTCTCCTCTTCGTCCAGATCTGAGTATGTCACCGAGAGGACGGGATGATCTGAATCATCCTCTGACACAGATGGTCGGACGGCATCGCCCTGAGAGTCGACGGTTGGGCCGCTTGCGGCGATCTCAGCCGCAGCGGGGGCAGGGACAGACGAAGAGAGGGCACTGGCAGGCTGCGAGGGAGATGTCGTGGACGAAGGGGTTGCGGGATCGTGAAGAGTCGATGTTCCGACTGCAGCGCCTGCAAGACCGATGCCGACAGAGCCTGCGATGACCTCAGGTGCAGCTGGGCGAGGTTCAGAGAGGGCGGTGACTGATGAAGAAGAAGCATTAGCAGGCTGCGAGGAAGGCGCCGTAGGCGAAAGGGTTGCGGGGTCTTGAACAACCGGCGTTCCGTTCGCATCACCTGCAAGACCAACGTCGCCGGAGTCTGAAGCGACCTCAGGTGCAGTTGGAAGAGGCGCCGTGAGGACCGTAACGGGTGGAGGGGAGGTGATCGCAGGCTGCGAGGAAGGCGTCGTAGGCGAAGGGGTTGCGGGGTCTTGAACAACCGGCGTCCCGATCGCAGCACCTGAAAGGCCGACATCGCCGGAGCCTGAAGCGACCTCAGGTGCAATTGGAAGAGGCGCCGTGAGGACCGTAACGGGTGGAGGGGAAGTGATCGCAGGCTGCGAGGAAGGCGTCGTAGGCGAAGGGGTTGCGGGGTCTTGAAAAACCGGCGTCCCGATCGCAGCACCTGAAAGGCCGACATCGCCGGAGCCTGAAGCGACCTCAGGTGAAGCTGGAATAGGCGCTGTGAGGATCGTAACGGGCGGAGGGGAGGTGGTCGCAGGCTGCGAATGAGGCGTCTGGGGCAAGGCTGCTTGGAGGTGCTGTTGGATCGGGACAGATGCTGGGGCTTCAATATGGGCGTTATCCGAGAATGAAATGAGTCCCAGGAGTTGAGGATCGATAGCGTCATCCACAGGCTTGTTGACTGGTTTTAATGCAGTATCATGTGGTCGCATAGCGACGGCGGCAGGAGGTGCACATCCAATCGGCGGTGTGTTTTCGTCAGCTTGCGGGAGGACCGTGGAAGAACTCGCGGTAGGCGCTGAGCCAGGCTTTGCGGAATTATCAGCCGCAACAACAACACGGCGGCGCATGCGTTCCTGCGAAGCTGCGACAGTGGTGAGATTTACGCACGTGGATGCAGATGCTATACTTACTGTATGAACCTTCACAGAAGGCGTGGAACACGTCTCGCCAGTCCGTCTTGAAGTCGGAGTTGACGTCGACGAACTCACATCCAAGGAGATTCTTGCCGGCGCCATAGCTATTGAGGTCGTCTGAGTGTTCGAACAATACAAACATGCAAGCAACTTACTACATGGTCTGGATTTCCGCAGTTTCTGAGCGCGGGAAGGGTCCGCCAACCATGATAGAGATTTGTAAACCGGTCTGTCGATGCCAGCTCTCTGCTGCTGCTGATATAGTATGCGGTAGATTATCGATAGCTCTGAGGGCAAAATGAGTACATGTATATTATAGACGGTAAATGTGTGCTTACTCCATCATGCGATACGCTCGTCGCATATCCTCCGTGTCCTGGACGCCAACCGGAAGGACTAAATCGTCCCTTTGGAGATAACCCTCTTTGCAATAGTCCTGGACGGCTTGAAGCGTCTCTGGATCGGCAGCGTCGAGATGCTGCTGGGCAAATTGCGACTGAAATTTGACCTAAAATTCACAGCATAAGCGAACGTGTAGTGTCGCAAAACGGCGCACGTACCTGTTGATCGGACGTCCAGCCCTCTTTCATTGCCTGTGCCCAGGCGGCCTTGTATTCCGCTTGCACATCTTCATTGTGATAGTACAGGCGTTGCCATGCTTGATACTCCTGAGGCTTCCTGGGTTTGGTCTCGAGAGAGAGCACACGAGATCGTACGGGACGCTTGATGCCAGGAATGTCAGGACCAGTGCCGCGCTCGCGGCTGTGGTTAGCGAACCAGGTCTTGATTTGCTGTGGGTCCGCGTCAGCGTCAATGCGTACTCTGAAGCGCTTTACTACTCACCGCCTTGCGTTCCTTATAGCGCTGCACAACATCCTCATGCACCCTCGCCTGCGCGACATCTCCTCCACAACTCGCTATCTCCTCTGGCGTCGGATCAATAGGGAAGTCCTTGAAGAACAGAGGCGAGATCTTCAACATGAAGTTAATCTTCGACTTGGTGGTCCCCCACTCGCTTAGATACTTCTCCATCCACTTATTCTCCTCCTCGGAGAATACACTGCATCGAGTCATGATCAAGAGCACAAGAAGGTACAAGTTCTCAAGGATGATAAGGCAAGTTAGACGAAAAATTGAGGGCGTATGACTGAACACGATAAATGCCTCCAGCGCCATTGATATACAGGGCATGGCCGATCCGTCGCACATTGCTTGGCCACCTTTCCGACTACAACAGCAAGTCGATATCCGACCCGTTGCTCAGCCCAGCTCTCAGTGATGGTCGTTCTCCGCCGACATCCGCCTAAATCATCTGCACAGATCAGCACATTGTTACAGGCTCCGCTCAGCATCGCGGCGTGCTGCACCACCCCTCCTCGTGGCGACAAAGGGTCGTAGAAGAATTTCAGCGACTAGACAGTGCACTTCCTAATGAGAGGTCCGTCTGGAACAGGCTCGAACCTTTCGCGTGTTGCGGAATGGTGCGAGGATCTCAAGGTAATCGGACTTTGTTCCATTGCCTTGGCCCCTCTTTCTGACGAGAAACGCAGGTCTGCCTCGGATGTGCTCTTGCCATGGCCATGGTCCGTTTCACTACTTTTCTGCCGTACACCTCCGCTGATCACGGCTTGATTTGTCTGCACGTATCTCTCAGCGCATCTGTCTCCCTCATGGTGCTGGATGTTCATACATGGTATTTGTAACAGCGCAGCCTTGTGCATCCCCACTCTATCCAACTTGTCAGGTAAGAATCCAACGCTCTCTGCACAATCAATCATAATCGACGCTTTGGCCTCGTGTTGTTCGAAGCTCAACTTATAGCGAGCGGGCTACTTCCATCCTCTTGTAGGATGTTGAATGACATGTTTGGTCGCGCGGCACCTGTACTGACAAATCGGGGCCAGAAGCACTCCGCGTGTCACCCTGCAACCTTGTCCAGCACCACCCTCTCGTATACCGCCGGTGACGATCACTTAATCCCCTGGTTATCTCCTTATTCCTAAATCCGTGGCCACCTTGTGGCACAGAGCGTGCATGACATCGCCAAAGAAGACCTTCGCGTCAACTTGCAAGGCACTTCAAGATTGAATTCAGCGCCCGGGCGTTATGCAGGCACGTTTCGCGCCGTGACAGATATACGCGGTCACCAAATCTTGCCATGAGAATCGGGATAAAGGCTGGCGACTAGGGTGCGTATCCCCAGTCTCAACTTCAACCCACTAGCTTTCCCCTCGCTTTCACTCTCAATGGTTAGGCAGACCATCGCCGCTATCGTGCGCCCATCCTTCGCTTAATATATCCGGCTGACACTCTCAACAGACTCCGGAGGAGTGTGACAACATTCTCGCCCAGATCAGCGCCCTGGTTGATAGGCTGCAGCTCCGTAAGTCATATGCTGTTGTACGCATCGCATGATATCGACAACTCATCAAACCAACAGGCCACGGCAACGACCTCAACGACCGCAACGGCAACGGCGTGGACAACGTCGTTGACAACGCTGACAACGATGACGGCGCATCCCTCGCCACAGCCAGTCGCCCCCCAACTCCGCCCCCCTCGGATGCCGGCTCCACTTCCGGTCGCGCGACCTTTGCCTTTGCGCGCGGTAACAGCGGTTCGGCCAACCTGAGTCCTTTGCGGGGATCCACCATCGCTGTGCAGACCTCTGGTCCCACCGTCGTTCCAATCCTCCCGAATGCGCGCTTTCTCCATGCATCCGCTCACGACTCTGCGATATTGACGGGACGTTATGCGTACTCTAGCGAGTATTGCGAGCCCATTCCGCCCAGCCCCGAGCCATGCAGGCCCGGCCGCTCTGTCGCCATCGCTCCGATCACGAATGGCCCTTGGTACGCAGTGGTCCGCGGGAAGTCAGTTGGGGTCTTCCATACCTGGTAAGAACTCGATCCCTGAATGCGTGCACAATTAACTGTTTCTTTAGGGAGACCGTTTCCCCTCTCGTCCTGCATGTCAGTGGTTCGATTTACCGCCGCCACCCATCTCGCCAGTCTGCAGAGCAAGCTTTTGAGGCGGCATTGCAAGCTGGCGACGTCGCGGTGGTTTTCTAAGCGTTGCGTGATGCCAACATTCTGCGGACCCGTCTTCTTGCGACACTGTATGTATTTGTAGATCACTCGAAGCGCGTTTCAGCCCGGTTTGCCGTCGTCTCTTGTCGAAAATCTCTCCATCAGCCCACTCAGTCGAATACACCTCGCCTTGCCTTGCCTTGTAGTATATCTTGCTGTGGTCTGACATGTACTACATAACGACCTACGTATGTAGCACAATATACCTTATTCAGCCGCCTCTGGATTTGCGAGAGAATGGAACGTCAGGACACGAGGCTCACATCCGGCAGGCCGGGGAGCAGATATTCGGGGCTGGTCCACAGTCCACAACATCTTAGCAGCTTTAGGAGCATTCCCGGCGCAGGGACTCCATGAGCTCCCCTTACTATAGTCTAAGTGTATCAATGTGCTTTGTGAAGTATGTATCCGTCCGGCTCACTCTTGTTTCCTGTGGAATAGCTCAGCCATCCCTACTCGGCCGTATACGACATTGCCCCGCTCCGTTGCAGATCTCTTGTGGATTCATATACTGCGTGATTCCCTACATACCCAGCACACTATAGTTTACTCTGCCGCCTACTGAATATGATGGGAGGACAGGTTATTGAGACGTGAGGCTTGCACGTCAGCCAGGCAGGGGAGTTGACGTTCGAGACGGCTCCACAGATCTGCAACATCGTAGCGGCTTGAGTATTCCCAGTGCAGGCACTTCATGAGCTCCCCTTCTATAATATAAAGTGTATCAGTTTACTTAGTGAAGTATGTATCCGTTGCGCTCATTATCGTTTCCTGTGGAATAACTCCATCATCCCTACTCAGCCGTATATGCCAATGCCCTGCTCTATTCCATATCTCATTCACGGTGGACTCACGCGTACTGCATGACTCTCTACATACTTAATACACTACAGCGTATCATGCTACCTCTTAATTTTGCTTGGACGACGGGCTATGTAGGCGCAAGGCTTGCACATCCGCCAGGCTGTGGAGCAGGCATTTGAGACGGCTCTATCAGTCAGTAACATCGCAATTGAAGTACACAAATTGTATCTAAAGACTCATCGTTGGAGATACTATGGATTGTTACTCGGTGTGTATGAGATATCTCGAACTTGAGGAGCCGTGATGATTGTAGTTGACGATGTGAGCTGCATCCTCTCATGCAATACAGCTTCTTACCTCCCCGCGCGCGATTACAACAGAAGTCTGAATACTTTGTGTATGCACTGGAGATCACGGAACTCTATATATGACTGTGAAATTACTAGCTCCTGATATGTACATTCATGGCATGAACGTATATTACCTTGCACAACATGAAGCAAGATGTTCGTGTCCGGATCGCGACGGCAGACAGTGCCGCATTTCGGTACTACAGCGGCACTGACATGCCGACTTCGGCCTCTCATTGCCGACTGCGGCATCGGAGTGCCGTCCTCGGCTTCTGAATACTGACTGCCAAACTTCCGCTATCGTCCAGCCTGCACCTTGCCATCGCCGCTGGTCTGATATGTCTAAACGGAAGAAACTGCCGACATTCACATCTGCTTCAGAGTCACAATTTCCAATCCCAGCTCGTGCGAGGTCGGTGATCTTGAAATCCAAGAAGAATGGCCGACTCAGTGCATCCGCAACCAACATGCCGTCAACATGCATGGAGACCCCAGCGGCACAGCATTCCAACGAGAGCAATCTAGCATCTGAGGGCCTTGGGCAAACTGACGGCGATGCAGATGCATCTCAAGCACGCAAGAAGGCGCGCAAGGGCACGCAGGCAGAGTCGACGACGATCGGGGTGAGTTGACTACGTCCGATCTATGCATCACCTAGTATCAACGAGATCTTCGTGATATAGGACCGCATGAATCGATGGATTCCGCACCGCGACGAATACCTTGACAACATACTCGCACACGAAGCTCTCCCGACTCCTCGCCCAGTGCCATGTGTTGGATGTTGTGACCCAGCGTCTATGGGCGTGTATCGCTGCCAAGACTGTTGCGGAGGTCGGGTGCTTTGCAAGGGCTGCATTCTGGGTGCTCACCAATGGCTTCCACTACATCATCTTCAGGTAGTTTTCTTTTATTCATCATCGTAAACGCACTCGCTGATGGCCACACATTTCTCTCTAGATGTGGGCAGACGGCTGTTTTCGCTCGGTTTCTCTTCAAGAACTTGGGCTGAAGGTGCAGCTGGGTCACCCCAATGGCAAATCATGCTGTAACTTCGTCAAAGGACACGCAAACTTTGTGGTCTTCGACTCCGAGGGGTACCACTCGGTCAACCTCCTGTTCTGTGACTGCAAAGTACCCGACACGCGCTCCCATAGGGACCAACTTCTCGACATCGGATGGTATCCGGCGTCCGTAATACAACCACAGACGGCGTTCACGTTCCGATTCCTCGACACTTTTCATCGTCTCACACTTCAAGGCAAGATATCACTCCACGATTATTACCTCTCGGTTATCCACAGAACCGACAACGCAGGTCTCCAACAACGAATTGTCAGTATCTCTCAAGCGCGTGTTGTTCACACCACTTATTTATAACTCATGGCTACAGTATCGGTATCACGAGGCGGCTCTCGCCGCACGGCAATACGCTCACCTGATGCAAGCAAAGCGAATGGGCCGCGGGCACGATCCCTCTGGTATCAGCGGCACTCAGCGAGGCGGCCTTGCGCTTCCCTGCCCGGCGTGTCCGCAACCAGATTGGAATTTGCCGAAGGGATGGGAAAGCGCTCCGCCGGAGATCAAGTGCGTTGCGATGCTGAAGGCTAGTCTGCGTTGGTAACCTTTTTACAGATGGCTATATGCATTATTTCTCGCACTGGACGCCTGCTTCAAGATGAAGAATAGAGACAGGAAGATCGATGATCCCGAGCTTGGGGGTGGTACGGGATATTTTGTCGATGAAGCAGAATATCAGGCGCACCTCAAACGGTATGTTGAGGAGCCCGAGGTGAGCAGCGAAGGTTGTCGTTCGAACTGTGCTAACTTTGGGGTGCAGAAAATCGATCCATGCGACTCCACATTCCACGCCATCAAAGCGGTGAATAGTAAGAAGGCATCAAGCGACGTCATGTCTGTTTCAGGCGTTGCTGCTGTCAAATGCGCCAGACACGCGTTGATGGTGCCGAACGGCGTCGCAGATCTCCAACGCGGTGAGAAGTACGTATTCAATAATTCCGTCTGCATGTCGAAGGCTGACTCGTTGCAGATATGTCACGATGGACTGGATTTTCTGGTCCAGCCTTCTTCTGGTCGGGGCGATGCTTCCTGTCATTGCGAGCTACGACATCGCATGCCAATGGAAGCAGAACCTTCGCCGCCGACAGTCGAAGCTTCCTGCGTCCTACGCAGCACTCGCCGTCATCGCAATACGATTCTTTATACCGAATTTCCATATCAACGGACATAAACTGAAATGTCAGACCGAATTCTATTTTCTCCTGCACGAGGACGTTGGACTGACCCATGCCGAGACCGTGGAGCAAGAATGGGCACACATCGGCGGAGTCGCAACAATGACTCGTGATATGGGCCCATCAGCTCGACACCATACACTTAACGACCACTGGACGTTCTGGAACTTCCGCAAGATTATAGGATTCGGTATGCAGGTTACCTCATTCTCATTCCGCTGTTCATTCCTTGCCGCTAGGAGACTGGTTCTATCGGTCGCTCACCAATACCCAAGATGAGATGCGGACACATCAAGAAGTTCTTCACGAATTTACGGAACGTTTCTCGAAAGAGACTATTCAGGACTGGGAGTTGATGATACGGCGGTGGGAGCAAGATCCTAAACAGCCAAATCCTTACGAGGAGATCGAGGAAGGTAACGTCTTGTTTGACTCTCCGTCCATGGCACATGTGCACTAACCTATGTCGACAATTCAGCCATCAATGTCAACAAATTGCGTGGCGAACTCGCTAAGGAGGATGCAGCAGAGGCAGGCCAACCCGACGCAACGGCACTACACGCGACATCCGGGAATATGTTCGTCCATCAAACCTTCTGCCTCCTTGATCAGCGGTGAGTTCTTGATATGGTCCGACGCGGTCACAACCGTCCTGACCTGAAACGTTAGTCGCAAACTCCGCCAGCACGCGGTGGATACCAAGGCCCATGCTACCGAAGCTGCAAAGGCCACATTGCAAGAGCGGCGCGCAGCATTTCGCCGCCGGGTCTTCGAATTTTACCGAATCCAGAATATCTACATGCCCGGGTGTATAGAGGAGCGCACGTCTCAACTGGGAGAAGACGACCTTGGCTCGGGTGACACAATTAACGCCGAAAATCTCCCGATTCTACTTCCTTCGGACCTCAAGGCCATGCTGCGTAGCAAAGGATGCCTTCCGGGGATTGTCGACACCGAGAAACGCTACGCCGAGGCCTTGTTGAAGGATAGCTTAGTCAATGTGCGGCGCTTTCAGCGCCTTGTGGCGTCGGTACGACAGAAAATGAAGCATACTGCCGGTAGTAAGTTGCTAATTTTATGCAGTCGTGCCCGAGAACTCATAAATCCGGCATAGGTCAACGGGAGGGAACGAGGTCCCGGTCCCTCATGGATACGGTAGCTGCGAAGCTCAATCGCGCATTCGACACGTATGGGTCGGCGTATACCGCGATGCGATCCCTAGACCCACACGGACCCTGGTCTCTACGCTTCCGGGAATTACGCCGCGAGGATCTTCGTGGCCCACGCCGTCATGACAACAGCGCATACTCTGAAGAGCAGCCCTCGGTGTGATGAGAAGAGAAGGACAATTTATTTTCGCATTTTTCATTTCTAAATATGGACTTATCATTTTCCTTTTCCCACCTTTCCTTTTCCAAAGTCACGTGACCTTCAGTGGCAGCAGTACAGCATCATTGACACTGCCCTGCACTGCCTTGCACTGCCTTGCACTGCCTTGCACAGCCACCGGAGTTTTGTTCCGCTTACTCATGAACAATGACTCGTTATTCCTTCTAACTCCTTGATTCATAATCCTGACCCACCTAAGTGGGTCGGTCTTACTCATCCTTGTGCCCTGCATGTGATTCTCTTGTACTATTCTTGGACCATGGATTTGTGTATATAAGACCCCTGTAGCTCGCCCTAAGTCCCCATCTCGACCTCTTGTGTC